>NW_027457105.1:0-35000 GCF_040206685.1 Ascaphus truei | reverse complement strand
TTTTAAATGATAGTTTATTCCCTGTGAATATTTTATGTGTTAAAATCGAGACATGGTCTTTTTGTGATGCTCACGTAACACTTGTTTTAATATGACCATGTATTCTTTCTATGCGAGTGCTGTAGGGGTGTTAAACTATTTACATAAGCAACAGAAAAACACACTACCATTGTACTGTATATCCTTTGAACCCTTCTTTGTTTTCCCTTTAATGCTACATACAGTACAACCCTACAAATCGATCCCTAGCCATGTCTTATTAATATGCTTCTTTTAACATGCAGGATAAAGCCTGCAATTCTCTATTGTAATGCAACATTTAATATCTTTTTGTTCCAAATAGATTATTTTTGTTAGGAGTTACATACAGTGTTTAAAAATAAGAAGTCTGTTGACAAAGGCAAGTTAAAATCCTGAATCCCAATGTGAAGATTAGCTAGTCTTTCCCAGACTACAAGCTTAATGCTCTATCGTTATCTTCCCAATAATTGATGGCTTTATTATTAAAGTGTGCTTAGGACCGAGGACAGAGGATTCTGGGATGTCACGGCTGTGCTTTTTTCCTAATGTTGCAAATATATTACCATCTCGGAACATTCCTGGTATACCAGTCGGTCTCAGTACACCCAGAGCCTGTCTTCCTTCCTGAGAAAGGAGTGAGCCAGTGGTTCTTACCGTTTTCCTCAGTCTCAGTCTTTGGGTCCTGCAAGGATGGCCGCTGGTCAGGCTGCTCACGGCTTGCACACACCTGTCTCAGCCCAAGGAAGAGAAGCAGAATCGAAGGTACAATGAGGGAAACAACAGCGTCGACTGATGGCGGTCGGTTTGGAAGCTCCATCAGATTGCTGAGTCCTATTATACACACTTTCCGGTCATGCAGCCTACAAGACAAGCAGCAGATCATAAGACAGACATGGTGCATAGAGCCTCACAAAAAATACTGCTAAGAAGCTTCTATCAAATTCCCCACATTATCATGAATTACGGCTCATTGGTACAAACCCCAGCACGAGTGGCGACTCATCACATACATCACAAATATCACCATTAGTGATGGCTCAACGCATACAATAGAAGCATTAATGCAGCATACCCCCTATATTGAGAATCTTTTCTTTGTCCGAAATCTGAACCAACGTGCCCACTGGTGCGGATCCATACTGTTCTTAGCTCCTGGGACCACCTGGTACCCGTGATACTTACCTTTTTATGTGCCAGTAAAATTAAAGCTAACCGACTCGTCCAATAGGAAGCCGCTGTGTCCTGCCCTGATGACATTGAGGATTCCTATTTGGTCTGAAGGAGTGAGCCTTGGATGGCAGCCATGTGGATTACACAAAATGGTCCAAACATACAGGTACAAAAATGGGAAATATCTCAGGAACCCAGGGGTTAGGGTTCAGTTACAGCAGGGGTGTCCACCTCCAGTACTACAGGGCCACCAACAGGTTAGGTTTCCAAGATATCCCTGCTTCAGCACAGGTGGCTCAGTCATAATGACTAAGACACCTGTAAAGAGCAGGGATATCCTGAAAACCTAACCTGGTGGTGGCCCTTGAGTTTAGGAAAATGGATGCCTTGAGAAAGCTCTTTTTTAAGTGCGAAACGCGTTGGTGGGGCAACACCACTGCTCATTTCTGTCCCATGACCAATAAATAACTTTTTTAATGGAAAACACACTTTCCCTTTCATAATAGTTATTTTTTTCAATTTTGGATAATTTCAGTAGTGCTCTGTTACTCCTTCCAAATAATCTTATCCCGGTGGCCCTTGAGGACAAGAATTGCACACCACCTCCACCGTCCCCTACCCCCAAGCTACAGGGACCCTCCAGTTTCAGAGTTTGTTAAAAAAAAAAAAAACAGCAGAAAAACAAGGTTAAGTAGTGGGGATTGTTGCCTTAAGATGGGCGACAGGTCATAATTTGCAAGAGAATCTTCAGTACACATCACAGCGACACGATCAATGCACACATGTACCCTCCATATATGAAGTTCTGAAACGGTCAGCTTTACTTGCCCCAGGAAGCAGTCTGTATCATTCACCCACTGATTGACAAACTGTGCAGTGATGGGCTCGGAGCTGTGAGGGAAGCGAATTTGTTCCAAGGTGTTCAGGAGCAGAGCTGGGTTATAATACAGAGATGCAATGACCACCTGCAGGCTCATGGTCCGCAGTTGACTGGACTTAACGCCTCGTGTTAATCTCTCCAGCACGGCCTCCACGAAGAGCGGGATACACTAAAGAAAAAGACACGGCCACTCACTAAATGCATTAAAGACTTCCAGGGTAGCAGCGGAACAGAGAGCCCAAAGAGCTATTTGAATGCAAAGATTAGGAATGTCTTCTGGTATATGTGACCCATCTATTATCATTATCACTGTATAAAGTGCCAAGATATTCCACAGCGCGGTACAATGGGGGAACAGGATGATATCAATGACAAACAGAATAACATACCAAATACGGACAAAAAAAGCACAAAGAAATACAAAAAGGTAATGAGCGCCCTGTTCCTCAGAGCTTAGAATCTAAATGTTGAAAGCCAAATGTGGGAATAAATGAAATATTACCCAGCCATATACACACCTGCTCTCGCCCACGCCTCTCTGCCACCTCTTCCCCTGCTAATTGTGTTAATACTGACTAACCTTTAAAACTCGCCTCACAAATCAAGCACCCCAAGAGCCTGCACTCACGGCTACTGTCCCACACCCACAGTCACTCCTACCAACCATTGAATCCAAGCACTGCCATCTACAGCACTTATTTCCTCATCTGCTATCTCTGCAAGTCTGCCAACATCACATTTAGATTGTAAGCTCTTCAGGCAGGGATTTACTTTCCTATTGTCTGATTTTGCTGCACTTATTGTATTATTATAATTCCCTGTACTGTATTCTTTGTGCCGAGTACACTTGTAGCGCTATATAAACAAAGATATACATACAATTATATTACATATATCACAAAGGTTTGGTCCTGAAGAACTTTAAAGTGAACTAATGCCAGTGACATGTTCAATGGGTTACATCTAGATGATTGATGCTTTTTTACCCAAATATGACACCTTTAAGTATTTTTAAATACTGCTTCAGTTAGTGTGTAAACTTGGTGATCTGACACCTGGGAAAGGTGTGATTTCCTCTGGCTGCTCCCTTTTTTCTCGTGGCCATGTGCAGCAATTGCTAGCACAGCCAAAGCCCTCTTCTATCTCCCTAGCCTTATAACGTACGTATGCATGTCTTTATTTGTATAGCGCCATCCATGTACATACAGTAGCGCTTTACAGCAGCAATACAAATAGCATAATTGGATACATAAGAATATAATATGACATTAGGAAAGGAGTCCCTGCTCCGAAGAGCTTACAATTTAACTGGCAAGTAGGAAGAACCTGCAGACACAGTAGGAGTGTGTTGTGGTAAGTACGACTGCAAGGAGGGATTGTAAATGTATATGAGATGTATAGTACTAGCCAAGGGAGCTACCCAAATACTTCATTAAGGGGGCCTGTATGAAGATAGGCATTAAAGGTGGAGAGAGCCAGAGAGAGACAGTGTGGTATTGAGGGGAAGGGAATTCCAGTACACACACACACACACACACACACACACACACACACTACTGTAATGCGGTGGGTAAAACACAAAATAACAGGTGCATTACTCCACAACCCAGAATCCTTATTTATAAAGGACTAGGATTTGACATGTTCCATAATTATAGAGAATACATGGGCAAATAACAGTTACAAGCACATATCTTCTACGAAAAGGTTTTAGATTCATGCCTGCTGTACAATTTATTCACCAATCTGATCAAAGTAGAAAGAAACCAAAAAATCTTTCAGTACACACACGCAATAAAATCACAGTAAAATATGTATATACTGTATCTACCAAACATATAATTGAGTCACTGCATGTTAAAATAATTAGTTTATTTTGATATCCAGGGCAAGTTTGAAATCTTTACGCTTCTAACAGAGAGAGCAAACTTTGAATGCAGATGGAAAAAACGGCATGCGAAAAATGTCTAGAAATAGTACGTAATTAACAGCTCTGGATAACAAACCTAACCATGAGAAATGGGGGAAGAGCAGATGGGGGGGGGGGGGTGGAATGAAAAAAAATGAGACACAGAGAGAGACAGAGAGTGACGAGAGAGACAGAGACGAGACAGAGATACAGAGAGAGAGATACAGAGAGAGAGAGAGAGAGAGATAGATACAGAGAGAAACAGAGAGAGAGAGCGATCGAAAAACACAGACAGAGCGAGACAGAGAAACACAGAGAGAGAGAGAAACACACAGAGAGAGAAGAGACAGACAGAGAGAGACAGGCAGACAGAGACAGGCAGACAGAGAGACAGACAGACAGAGAGAGACAGACAGAGAGAGACAGACAGACACAGAGAGAGACAGAGATAGACAGACAGACAGAGACAGAGAGAGAGAGAGAAAGAGAGAAAGACACACACACACGGCTAGGGTTAGTGTTTAATTGTAATATAGGGCCTCATGCACTAAGCGCAAAAAAAATCTCTTCAGCAAGTGTTGCCGATAGGCATGATTTTGGCGATTTGCCCTCGCCGTATTCCGTAAGGGCCGAATCCATGCCGATCCCTGCCGAATCTCCGCAAAAGCAAAACGCCGATGAGCCGGTGACAAAAAATCCTGACTCCCGATATCCTTCCGATAGGCCGTTTCTGCGGATATGTGTTTGCAGCAGAGAGAGACCCGCCGCGCTCTCTGAGCAAACATCGGCAAAATAAAAACATATCAAAATAACTTTGACTCATGGTGTACATGTGCAGGGGGTCTCCGGAGCTGAACTGCATTGGTTTCAGGTCCGGGGAACCCCTGCTTCCCGAGATGCAGGCCCCTTTATGAGGTGCCGGTTTCCCTCTGCATTTAAATGTCCCGATCACGTGACCATGGAATGTAAACAAAGCAGAGGGATACCGGCACCCCATAAAGGGGCCTGTATCTTGGGAAGCAGGGGGTCCCCGGACCTGAAACCAAAGCGGTTCAGCTCCGGAGACCCTCTGCACATCTACACTATGAGTAAAACCCATATATAAATAAACAATCATTCCTTACCTTTGCGGCTATGTGCTATGGTAACGAAGCAGCATGAATGTATTTTTAATAATAGTGTACTGTGAGCAGGGGGTCCCCTGAGCTGAACCGCATTGCTTTGTGGACCAGGGACCCCCTGCTTCCTGAGTTACAGGCCCCGGTACGTGTTATCGGGTGGCAGTGTCGCCGCCATCTTTATAGCATCCCATTCGCGGCGTGCCCGCTATAAATATGGCTGCGACACTGTAACCGATGCCCCAAACCGGGGCTTGTAACTCGGGTAGCAGGGGGTCTCTGAGCCACAAAGCAATGCGGTTCATCTCAGGAGCCCCCCTGCTTCCGCACAATATTATTAAAATACATAAATGCTGCTTCATTACCATAGCGGATATCCGCTAAGGCAATGAAGGGGTTAAGACAGAGTAGCATGTTTATTGGGGACATTTGCCCCCAATAAACATTGCAATAAACAACATACACACCCTGTGTATTTAAAATACATAAACACCAATCAATACATTAAATACATATAGCACTCACCCATTTCCGGCTGCCACGACGAAGGCCATCCTCATCTTCATCCTAGCCATGCCGCCTCCGCTGCTGCAAAACATACACAAGAATAAAAACATCCAATGTAATATCCCCTAACCCCTTAATCATCATAGCGGTTATTAACCGCTACAGTCATTAAGGGGTTAACCCACCCTCACCCACCACTCGGGAGGCCTAAATACCCTCCCACACTAACCCCCCACCCGTGAGGCCTAACCACCCTCACCCACTACCCACAAGGGAGGCCTACCCACATACCCTTGGGGCCAATAACCCCTCCCCCCACCCCCGGTACCCACAATAAAAACAATACACTGCCCCACAATAAGCATCATTCTATTTATTAAATACATTATCCACCCCTTGTGCCCCCCTCATAAATACATGATATATTCTTTTACATACAGGGTTCATACCCCAGCCCCACGCTAGACCCCGGCGGGCTGGCGGGTCACCTGACAGACCTACAGGGTACCAGCAACTTGTTTCACACAGGTTCTGGAGGCCTGTTGGTGGGTCCCGCCAAGCACCATGGCCCCCAGGTGGTCTCCTTGGGTCACCGTGGGCCACAATTGTAGGCCCACGGTAGGCCAGCGGATGTCTGGGAGCCCCGGGTCAGACCCACAGGTGTCTGCAGGGCCTCGGGCAGTTCTCACTGGGGTCTGGGGAACTCACGAGTGCTCACTACGGGTCCGCGGTGCCCCCACGGATGTGGGACCACCGGTTCTTCCCCGCAGACTACGGGTCCGCGGTGCCCCCACAGACATTCAATACATACATCCCCCCCCCCAACACCTACAGTACAATAATGTGCAAAATAACTATTATCCAGATAGGGGAAGTCTATCCCTACTCTGATTGGGTCTAGTACCATGTGACAGGCTTTCAATGACGTCACATCCGTTCTCCCCCAAGCCTCTGTCACATGGTATACTAGAGCCAATCAGAGTTGGTATGGAGTTCCCACGCTCTGATTGGCTACCGTACCATGTGAGGCCGGCCATGTTTCTTTTCATGACGTCATCTGAAAGGCAATTGAAGCAAAGCCATTCTGATTGGCTGTGCTTTCATTGCCTTTAAGTGACGTCATTTTTTTTTTCTCGGCCAAAACACATGGTTTTCACAGCCCAATCAGGGCCGTGGGAACCATGACGAAAATGTGACGTCATAGGCCTTTAAAAGCCTATGTCATCTCATTTTGAAGGCAGACGCCGAGGAGGAAGGACGTGGCCGAAGAAGACAAGAAGACCCCGGAAGAGAGCCGCAGATAAAAGAAAGAAGAATACAGATGAAGATGGATTACAAATAGAAGACCCGTGGATTGTTTTGGATTTTTATTTCAATGTGTTGCAGGGTAAATGCAACTACACACGCAGGTTCTTTGGATAAGGCTTATTTATTTAGCCTTAATTTATACAGCACACAAAACAAAAATAGCTTTTCATCAGCAAACAAAAGAAAAAATTATTTTTCTTCAGCAGACAAAACAGTTTCTCTTTATCAGACAGAGTAAAAATAAGGCAACTACTCTTTTCTATGCAGGAGACAGACAGTTCATAAACCATGTACTTTGCTAACAGACCTTGTATCAAGCTGTTCTCTCTCCAGAGTTTTAGGGGATTTTCCTGTTTCAGATAGCATACAACAGACAGACCTTCTATCAGTAATCTCCTCTCTCCTGAACAGCTAGGCCACATGTGTCTACAGCCTGGGGTTTTTAACACACCTTGATTAGGCAGCTGGGATCCAACTAATTGTTCTGAGGTTCCCAGCTGAAGTTAACCTAATCACTGCTGCACTGCAGACTAAACATAGGTCTGCCAGGCATATAGCTGGTGGCTTTTATTTACCCTGTCACACAATGTTTATTATTTTATGGTTTTTTATTTTATGGGTTCCTGTGCGTGGTGGATTGGTTCAAGAGTAAGCTGTTCAACGGGAGTCGGTGAGTGAGTCAAGTAATGGTAAGTAAACTAAAGAAATGTATTTTATTTAACTTGTTCTTTTTTTTGAAGCTTTTTTACATGTGTATTTATTTATTTTTGGTATATCATTTCTTGCCACTGTATGTATGTATGTCTAGATCGATATATGCAAACAGGGTAAGAAATGATGTTGTTTTAAAAGCTTGATTTGCTGTGTTTTAAATTATTTTGGCTATGCTGCTATGCATAAATCTGTGTATCATGTATTTTAAAATTAGATAGATGTAATTTTTGCTATTGTATGGTGTACTTTAGGTCAGGGTGAGGCTTGCTTTTGTATATTGTATTCTTTTTGGTACTTATATTTTATCAGAGGATAACTTGTTCTGTTCAACGATTGAATTAGTTAATTGTTTAATTGTTAGGGATGGAATGTAAATTGTTTAGGGATTTAATTAATGAATGCTAATTGATTTATGGTTACTGGATTGGTTTAAATAGTATACTTGTTTGGATGTATTGGTATTTTGTTTGGAATATGTTATTGTTAACATTCATTTGCAGAATGTATATGGTACATAGATTGTATGCATCATGTATACAATGTAAATGCAATGTTTTCAGTGGCATTTGTGGCTTTTGATTGGCATTTGAGGATTTTGATTGGAAGATCAGATTGGATTATTAAAGGAAATTGATTTTATTGTATTGTGTCTGTATGGAGAAGTGGTATTTGTAGTAGAGCATGTTTTTGATAACCCTTCTACATTTATTTGTATATTGGTTCATCATGTGTGTGTGTATATATATATATATATATATATATATATATATATATATATATATATAAAATCAAAAAATAAATAGATGATACCGTTCTGTGGCTAACGAAATGCTTTTATTTGTGCGAGCTTTCGAGATACACTGATCTCTTCTTCCGGCGATGTTACAATGAATGAAGCAAACAAAGGGAATACTTAAAAACAGTCTCTCTTGGAATGTTATCTGTGCTTGTCCTTCCCCGGGTGTAGATGAGATTTATGGCTAGAGGTGTTAAATGGTTCCTGAAAGAAAGTGATGTGTGTGTGTGTGTGTGTGTATCTGTGTGAATATAAATTAATGGAGAGCCCACAGTGTATACAGTGCTTTACAAAAGGGGTGTGTGGAGTGGGAGTTAATAAAAATGGTGTGGGTAGGTGTGGAAATGTGGGAGATAGTAGCATAACTAAAAGTGTGTGTGGATACTATGTGGTCCCTATTGGTGTATAGGGATGGAAAAACAAGGAGTATTGGTATGTGTAAGAGACAGCTGTGTGTGCATACATATATATATATATATATATATATATATATATATATATATATATATATATATATATATATATATATGTGTGTGTGTGTGTGTGTATACTGCACCGACACACTTTATTCGAGCAAATAGCCAATATGTACCTGGCAGATACCTGGAATGCGCCGCTCCTCACCTCTGACAAGCCCCGTTGCGTTTGCCTTCCCAGCCTGGGTTCATTCCTGGCTGACAGGCGGCTGATCTGTTAAATGATAATGATTAGGATTTAATAGGTTGCAGTGCTTCGCGTGTCTACCAGATGGCATAAATTCATGAATTGTAATGCAGTATATATATATATACTGTGCAGTATTGCAGCCAGCGGGAATAAAATTCTTCAATCCCTGCCTGGAAAATAACCCAATGCACTCGGGCAGAAAACAGTCACAAACCTCAATACACCCGGGTATACCCGAATTCGTGGGACTAGCCGAGCTCGAATAAAGTGTGTCGCAAGTGTATATATATATATATATATATATATATATATATATATATATAGTTGCATGATGAAGCCACTGTACAAATGATTGGGTGAAGGGTGGGTATCGGGCCAGTGTGGCTTAACCCCTTAATTACCTTTGCGGTTATTATCCGATAAGGTGTTTAAGGGGTTAATTAATATCTGAATGTAATTGCAATGTATTGGCTATGTATTGGCTATGTATTTTGTGGGCAACGAAAGACAAGAATGTTGCTGGCGACGGGGGCTTCTTATTGATGAGGTCAGTAGTACTTTATTTATTTTAATATGCTAGTTAATGTGTTTAATAATGGGCAAATAATCTATTATCCCTATCTGGATAATAGTTATTTTGCACATTATTGTACTGTAGGTGTTGGGGGGGGGATGTATGTATTGAATGTATAGGCCAGGTTTATTTTTTTTACATTCAGGGTTGGTTCCTTGGTTCTGCGTGAGACCTCTGGAGACCACCTGCGGTATCCTCGGGTATCTCACGGGTATCAGGCTGGTGGTTCCACGGGTGACACCTGCGGGGATGAACCGGTGGTCCCACATCTGTGGGGGCACCGCAGACCCGTAGTCTGCGGGGAAGAACCAGTGGTCCCATATCCGTGGGGGCACCGCGGACCCGTAGTGTGCGGGGAAGAACCGGTGGTCCCACATCCGTGGGGGCACCGCGGACCCATAGTGAGCACTCGTGAGTTCCCCAGATCCCCGTGTGAACCACCCGAGGCCCCGCAGACACCTGTGGGTCTGACCCGGGGATCCCAGACATCCACGGGCCTACCGTGGGGACCCAATTGTGGCCCACGGTGACCCAATGAGACCACCTAGGGGCCATGGCACTTGGCGGACCCACCAACAGGCCTCCAGAACCTGTGTGAAACAAGTTGCTGGTACCCTGTAGGTCTGTCAGGTGACCCGCCAGCCCGCCGGGGACTCGCGTGGGGCTGGGGTATGAACCCTGTATGTAAAAGAATAAATCGTGTATTTATGGGGGGGCACAGGGGGTGGGTAATGTATTGAATAAATATAATGATGTTTAATGTGGGGCTGTGTATTGTTTTTATTGTGGGTACTGGGGGTGGGGGGAGGGGTTATTGGCCCCAAGGGTATGTGGGTAGGCCTCCCTTGTGGATAGTGGGTGAGGGTGGTTAGGCCTCAAAGGGTGGGGGGTTAGTGTGGGAGGGTATGTAGGCCTCCCGAGTGGTGGTTGAGGGTGGGTTAACCCCTTAATGACTGTAGCGGTTAATAACCGCTATGGTGATTAAGGGGTTCGGGGACATTACATTGGATGTTTTCATTCTTGTGTCTGTTTTGCAGCAGCGGAGGGGGCATGAACAGGATGAAGATGAGGATGGCCTTCATCGTGGCAGGCGGACATGGGTGAGTGCTATACGTACTGTATTTAATGTATTGATTGGTGTTTATGTATTTAAAATGGGCACATTCACTATTATCCATTTGTGGGTAATAGTAATTGTGCCCATTACTATACTGTATGTGTTAAGGGGGGGGTTATTTATTTATAAGTATGTATGTGTTTTGACATTAATTTTGGGGGGGGCACATAATTGGTACTGCAGGCCTGCGGGTAACACCCGAGGGCCCCTGCCGGCCTATAGTATCATTGATGTGCATATATGTGTATGTTAGGGGTTATAGGGGTTGTTGGGGTAATATATATATATATATATATATATATATATATATATATATATATATATATATATATACACAGTGTTCGACAATTATATACATTTACACGCCCGGGGCATGTGGATTTAACCTCCGGCTCTCTGAACAGTGCCTTCGCTCCTCCCCCGCCTCTCAGCAACTTTCCCTCCTCAGCGCTTCCACTCCTCCCCCTTCCGGCAGCCAGCCCCTTCCACGCCTGTCTGCCTCAGGCCCCTGCAGGGCCATCTGTCGCCCCTCCCCCCTCCCATCGGGCCATCCGCTCCCCCCCCCCCCACCCCAATCTCTCCCGGCCTCCGTGACCCCCCCTCACCCCAATCTCTCCTGGCCTCAGTGACCCCCCTCGCACCAATATCTCCCGGCCTCCGTGACCCCCCCTCACCCCAATCTCTCCTGGCCTCCGTGACCCCCCCCCCCCGACACCCCAATCTCTCCCGGCCTCCGTGACCCCCCCTGACACCCCAATCTCCCCACTCACTCCCGATCTCACCTCCAATTCCGTGTCCCCGGCCTCCGTGACCCCGCGTGGCAGCTCGGATCAGCTTGTTGTGAGAAGATGGTCTCCTCCTTCACCATCTTCAGCCACTGAGCTGAGGCTGCCGCTGCCCTCATGTTGCGGCGTGTCTGACACCCGGTGACCAGCCGCATCACTAGCCCCCCCACTCCTCTCTCCCCTGTGTCCGGATCCCTCACTCCCACCCGGTGACCCGCAGTGACAGCCGCCGAGGCCGAGGGCGACATCCGGCCTGCCGCTTCCTCGGCTGTCACAGAGACCGGAGACCACAGCGATCCACGGTGAGTAGGGGGGGGGGAGGAGTGTGTGTGTGTGTGTAGGGGGGGGAGAGAGAGAGAGTGTGTGTGTGTGTAGGGGGGGAGAGAGTGTGTGTGTGTGTGTGTGTGTAGGGGGGAGAGAGAGTGTGTGTGTGTGTGTGTGTGTGTGTGTGTGTGTGTGTGTGTGTGTGTGTGTGTGTGTGTGTAGGGGGGGGAGGGGGGAGAGAGAGACCACAAGTAGTCAGTCACCCACCCACCCAGTCACCCACCCACCCAGTCAGTCACCTACCTACCCACCCAGTCAGTCACCTACCTACCCAACCAGTCAGTCACCTACCTACCCAACACCCAGTCAGTCAGACACCTACCCACCCAACAAGTCAGTCACACAATACAAGTCAGTCACCCACCCACCCACCCAACAAGTCAGTCACCCACCCACCCAACCCAACCACCCAAGTCAGTCACCCACCAAGTCAGTCACCCACCCAACAAGTCAGTCACCTACCTACCTACCCACCCACCCAAGTCAGTCACCTACCCACCCACCCAACAAGTCAGTCACCTACCCAGTTAGTCAGTCAGTCACCTACCCAGTCAGTCAGTCACCTACCCAGTCAGTCACCTACCCAGTCAGTCACCTACCCAGTCAGTCAGTCACCTACCCAGTCAGTCAGTCACCTACCCAGTCAGTCAGTCACTCACCTGCCCAGTCAGTCAGTCAGTCAGTCACCTGCCCAGTCAGTCACCTGCCCAGTCAGTCAGTCAGTCAGTCACCTACCAAGTCAGTCAGTCAGTCACCTACCCAGTCAGTCAGTCAGTCAGTCACCTACCCAGTCAGTCAGTCAGTCACCTGCCCAGTCAGTCAGTCACCTACCCAGTCAGTCAGTCACCTACCCAGTCAGTCAGTCAGTCACCTACCCAGTCAGTCAGTCACCTACCCAGTCAGTCAGTCACCTACCCAGTCTGTCAGTCAGTCAGTCAGTCACCTACCCAGTCTGTCAGTCAGTCAGTCACCTACCCAGTCAGTCAGTCAGTCAGTAACCTACCCAGTCAGTCAGTCACCTACCCAGTCAGTCAGTCACCTACCCAGTCTGTCAGTCAGTCAGTCACCTACCCAGTCAGTCAGTCAGTCAGTCACCTACCCAGTCTGTCAGTCAGTCAGTCAGTCAGTCAGTCACCTACCCAGTCTGTCAGTCAGTCACCTACCCAGTCAGTCACCTACCCAGTCAGTCAGTCACCTACCCAGTCAGTCAGTCAGTAACCTACCCAGTCAGTCAGTCACCTACCCAGTCAGTCAGTCAGTCACCTACCCAGTCTGTCAGTCAGTCAGTCAGTCACCTACCCAGTCTGTCAGTCAGTCAGTCAGTCAGTCACCTACCCAGTCTGTCAGTCAGTCAGTCAGTCACCTACCCAGTCAGTCACCTACCCAGTCAGTCAGTCACCTACCCAGTCAGTCAGTCACCTACCCAGTCAGTCAGTCACCTACCCAGTCAGTCAGTCACCTACCCAGTCAGTCAGTCAGTCAGTCAGTCACCTACCCAGTTAGTCAGTCAGTCAGTCAGTCACCTACCCAGTCAGTCAATCAGTCAGTTACCTACCCAGTTAGTCAGTCAGTCAGTCAGTCACCTACCCAGTCAGTCAGTCACCTACCCAGTCAGTCAGTCAGTCACCTACCCAGTCAGTCAGTCAGTCAGTCACCTACCCAGTCAGTCAGTCAGTCACCTACCCAGTCAGTCAGTCAGTCAGTCACCTGCCCAGTTATTCAGTCAGTCAGTCACCTACCCAGTCAGTCAATCAGTCAGTTACCTACCCAGTTAGTCAGTCAGTCAGTCAGTCACCTACCCAGTCAGTCAGTCAGTCACCTACCCAGTCAGTCAGACACCTACCCAGTCAGTCAGTCAGTCACCTACCCAGTCAGTCAGTCAGTCACCTACCCAGTCAGTCAGTCACCTACCCAGTCAGTCAGTCAGTCAGTCAGTCAGTCAGTCACCTACCCAGTCAGTCAGTCAGTCAGTCACCTACCCAGTCAGTCAGTCACCTACCCAGTCAGTCAGTCAGTCAGTCAGTCAGTCAGTCACCTACCCAGTCAGTCAGTCTCCCTCTCTCCCCCACTCTCTCCCTCTCCCCCACTCTCTCTCCCTCTCCCCCACTCTCTCTCCCTCTCCCCCACGCTCTCTCCCTCTCCCCCACGCTCTCTCCCTCTCCCCCACTCTCTCTCCCTCTCCCCCACTCTCTCTCCCTCTCTCCCTCCCCCCCACTCTCTCCCTCTCCCCCACTCTCTCCCTCTCCCCCCCACTCTCTCCCTCTCCCCCCACTCTCTCCCTCTCCCCCCCACTCTCTCCCTCTCCCCCCCCCCACTCTCTCCCTCTGCCCCCCACTCTCTCCCTCTCCCCCCCCCACTCTCTCCCTCTCCCCCCCACTCTCTCCCTCCCCCCCCCACTCTCTCCCTCTCCCCCCACACTCTCCCTCTCTCCCCCACACTCTCCCTCTCCCCCCCCTCTCTCTCTCCCCCCCACTCTCTCTCACTCGCCCCCACACTCTGGATCTGGATATCTTATTTACCCTATATATCTTAACTGCCCTATACTACACCGAAATAACCTATAATGCTTTCTTCCAAATATGACTCAAGCTTCACACGGAAGACATCGGAAGACAGGTAGGGAACACATCCCCTCCAATGTATAACATTGCGGGAATGAGGGTACCTGGACATTGAGGGACTGCGGATCAGGCAAGATCACAGGCGGGATTGCTGCTTCAGATATTGTGAAGCGGGGACGTCCAGACACTGGTTATGGGGTTCAGGAAACTAGTGATTCACACCTGGCTTTTATTTCTAGATCCGACATATACACACACACGTAACAAGGACTAATTGTAGTTGGCGGGACGATTTGCCGAAAAAATAGCTTTTCGAGACTGCCGATCAGCTCCGATAAGCACCGAAAACAGGATCGGGGCTACTAGAATACAGCCGATTTAAAAAAGTGGCGAAAGGTGCTGAAAAGTGGCTTCTCGCCAGCCGCCTGCCGATAATTTTTTATCGGGTCAAAAAAATGCCGATTTTGGCAAATTCTCGGCGCTTACTGAATACCAAAAGCATTTTGTGGCGATAAAAAACTTTTCGGCGCTTTGTGCATAGAGCTCATAGTGTGAAAACTTTATCCGAAAAAATGAAGTATGGACAGCATGTCTCAGAGTGGGGTGGGCAATGAGCCTTAGCAGCACCCAGTTCCAAATTACCTGATCAATTCCTCGGCCTTTGCAGTGCAAGACAATGACCTCCAGGAGCTTTGCTGCGTGGCACTCGGCATCTTCCCCGGCTTCCCCTGTCAGTACCTGACACAAAAGGGGTGGAAATGAAGCACCACTAGGCTACACCTCTTCCTCACCCCCTTCAACCTCCCACTGCTGCCCTAAGCCCCTTCTTGCCTCACAACCAAAATGACAGTTCACCAGAGCCCCACCCCCTCACAAACACACACAGTCTCTGCCCTTACACCGCAATTGCAGGACCCTTCATGATCCAAGTATTGAGCCCTCCAAAAACAATGTCTAAGCAGACTGCTTGCAAAGCTTCACTGAATGGTGGAAAACATTACTTGTAAAATTCTCTGTTGCTCAGCCCCCACATGCAATCACAGGCTCCTAATTCCCACCATGCTCCCACCCAGTGTGTTCTCCTTTCCATTTGTCCAACTGACACACAGCTGCTCACCTTCTTACACATGGTGTAAATAATCTCCAGGTGTTTGGGGCTTGACAGCAGAGTCTCTATCTACTGTGATGTAATTGTGAAGAAGAGGCATCATATCTGAAGTGAATAAAAAGGAGGGTCAATGACACAGGCAGGACCACCACCTGCATCCTGGGCACCCCCACCCTGGGAATCTCTACCCTTGAGCTTATGCCTGCATCTAGGCATGTGCCACCCCGAGCACCCACTCCACCTGACCTACTCTTTGGACACACCCTCATTATGTTCTATTCCAGTCACACTCATCCAGGCAGAACGCCAGCCACCCTGACCCTCACCTTGTCCAAGGCACAGTCACCTCCCCCACAGTGTTACGGTATCCGGCATCCCCTCTCCCCAAGCCTTTTGCCTTTCACACTGGTGATGCGCTGATTGTCCTGGTTTACTCTGTGTGTTGCCTTGTAAATATGTCACACACAGCTGGCAAGTTGAGTTTTTCAAAGCATCTCTCACAAGTGGACAATTTAAAGGTACAATTCCCCCTCCCCCCAGCCCCAATCAAAAAGGTAACCATCACGAAATGAATCTCATTGTGATGCTTATAAAAGATGACAAACCTTATTTCTTAATTTTTCACAACTGTTTTTGATTTGATTTTTAATAGGCCCAAAGCCTACAGTAGTGTACACGCAGCAACCTCTGCCATTTATTCTAAGGCCGCCTCAATAGTAGGTGCGCGCTCGCGACCGAGCGCATTGTCTGTACTTTAAGAGATCCGTGGCCTGCAATGTTGCGCTATGGTTGGCGTGCCCGTGATGTCACGTGAGCAGTTCGCCCTCATTGGCTGAACCGCACACATAACCTGGCCGTCGCGCTGCAAATTCAAACAAGTTTGTCTCGCCATGCATTGGCCGCCTCGGCGCTCACGTGCACGATCTATGGACACGCACATTGGCCTCCAGTTGTTTGTATTTGGCACTCGCGCCGTCTGATCCACTATGGACGCGGCCTAACTTGCTCCATCCCGCCATAAAGCACAGACCTGTTTTAAATGCCAACGTCTGAGGCTTCTCAACAAAACTATTATCCCGAGCCTCTCAGATAAGGGTCTTCGAAAAACCGTTGTTTCACAAAGCTAACTTCAGTCCTAGGCTCTTTTTTTTCTGGGAGTAAAAACACAGTTTAAAGATCAATGAAAGAAAGGGGGAAAAAAAAGTAGTGAGGTCAAAACATGTATATCCTATTGTACAGTATAGACACACACACACCTTTACATTTAAGTTCACTAAACCCTTATTAAAAAAAACAAGGTAGGGTAAATTTATCTGCTGGTGAACCCTAGGACTACAGAGCTCCTCAGTCTATTAGATGCGGGTGTATACCTTAACGGATGTTATTGCATCACTGAGTCACCCTATGGTGAGAGGAACAGATTTCAAAAGGACCGAGCACGACGACAGAGACAGAGTTTGACAGGAGATAAAAAAAGGGGCCCACTCAATACACCCAATTTCCAATCTGTTGCAAAACATCAGATCTTATTTGTTCCTCGACAATTTTGAATTCCCTTACTGTAATACCCTCTCGCTTCACATTTCCTCTAAACCTGACTGAACTGTGTGCTCTAAAATAGGTTTACCTCATCCTTTACACACAGTATTTGAACGTTTCAGTAACCCCCCCCCCCTTTCTTCGTTCTCTCCTCCAAGTTCTAAATGTTGAGGTCCATGAGTCTATCCTGATACGTTTTATGTAGACCAGTGGTGCTCAACTCCAGTCCTCAAGCCCAACCCAACAGTTCAGGTTATCCCAGCTCCAGCACAGCTGGCTCAATCAGTCCCAGCTCCAGCACAGGTGGCTCAGTCAGTCCCAGCTCCAGCACAGGTGGCTCAGTCAGTCCCAGCTCCAGCACAGGTAGCTCAATCAGTCCCAGCTCCAGCACAGGTGGCTCAGTCAGTCCCAGATCCAGCACAGGTGGCTCAGTCAGTCCCAGATCCAGCACAGGTGGCTCAGTCAGTCCCAGCTCCAGCACAGGTGGCTCAGTCAAAGACAGAGCCTCTGATTGAGCCACCTGTGCTGAAGATGGGATATCCTGAAAACATGACCATCTGTAATGTGACGAATAAAGATATATTAAATTAAAGAGCACCGGTTCAAGTACAGATCCCTGAGGCACTCCACTAGTTACTTGCTCTCCTCTGAATCTACTCCCCATACTGAAAACACTCACTTGCCTCTCCTTCATCCAATGCCTTCTTCATTTAGCCACTGAAAAATACTGATAAACAAGTTCTCCACCCGGATCTCTTATCATAATCATCCAGTAAAAATATCGATCAGAAGTGTTTGACCTTAGTTCAGCCCAGCAAATACAAGCTGCTTGGAATCATGCAAGTTATGGGACTTAAGTTATTTAATAATACTATCTTTTTAGCAATTTTTCTATGAATTTCCCCTCTGGCCTGTAGTTACCTGCCTCCTCCCTACTTATAATGTAAAACAAATATATAATCACCGCGCTTCTCCATATAAGGAGCATGCAGCTGGTGAAGGATTTGGCCATACAAAATGTGCAAAACAGAAAGTGAATCCCTGCGCTTCTCCCTTTGGGATAGCAATCAATTGGTTATATATATATATATATATATATATATATATATAAAATCTACTCGCCACACAAAAAAATCTACTCGCCACCTAGTACCAAACGTGTGCTGCTTGGGCCAATATTTACTCGCCCGGGGGTTAAATCCACTCGCCCGGGGCGAGCAAATGTATAGGTTTGTCGTTATATATATATATATATATATATATATGCAAATACAACTGTATGCTCACCTGCATGTCTTAGGCAGGTCTGCAACCCCGCCTTTCCCCATTATCACCCAGCATACAGCACTTCCACTGCAGCAAGGGATTCTGGGAAATGACATGCAAATGAGCACAGTGTCACTTTTTGCCTCAAAAACCATTTTTAACATGGTTCCCTATAGGCAACTGTGCTCATTTGCATGTCATTTCCCAGAATCCCTTGCTGCAGTGGAAGTGCTGTATGCTGGGTGATAATGGGGAAAGGCGGGGTTGCAGACCTGCCTAAGACATGCAGATGAGCATACAGTTGCATTTGCATATTTGCTTTCCTGTGGAGGGTTTTTGTCACTTTTTTTTACTCACCATAACTTTACTCAGTATTATGGTATATATATATATATATATATATATATATATATATATATATATATATATATATATATATATACAGTATATATAAATATATAAATATATAAAGCTGTGACCATGCAGCAAGCTTAAGCCTATAGGGAACCATGTATAAAATGGTTTTTGAAGCAGAAAGTGGCACTGTGTGCTCATTTGCATGTCATTTCCCAGAATCCCTTGCTGCAGTGGAAGTGCTGTGTGCTGGGAGATAATGGTGAAAGGCGGGGTTGCAGACCTGGCTAAGACATGCAAATGAGCATACAGTATTTTTACATTTGCTAAATGCTTTGCTGTGAAGGGTTTTTGTCACTTTTTTTAACTCACCATAACTTAACTCAGTATGGTAAACCCCATCCTTTCGCTTCATTGCATAGCCAGTTAACCAACCCCACACTGATGAGACCCATTAAGGTCGAAACAGCTGTCTGTGGGTGGGTTTTCTGGCTATGCATCTTAACACTGGCTGTGCTCAAAGCTGTGACCATGCAGCAAGCTTAAGCCTATAGGGCTCACTCCGCCTCAGGCCAATGAGATGGCTCCCTTGGCCCACCCACCCCCGCACACCTCTCATTGGCCGGTGTGGTCTAACAGTATATACACACACGTCTCACCCCTCCGGATTGCCTGCCCCCCACGGCTCTCATTGGCCGGTGCGCTCTAACCCAGGGGTCCCCAACCCCTGGCCACACTGCTGCTGCTGCTGCCTGAGGTGAGGTATTGCTGGGGAGGGGGGGGGGGGTGTTTGACCCCCCCAGCTCCGGTTTTGACCCTCTCCCAGCTTCGTTTTTGAGCCCTCCCCCAGCTCCGTTTTTGACCCCCTCCAGCTCCCTTTTTGACCCCCTCCAGCTCCCTTTTTGACCCCCTCCCCCAGCTTCGTTTTTGACCCATCACCAGCTCTGTTTTTGACCCCTCCACCAGCTCCATTTTTGACCCCTCCCCCAGCTCCGTTTTTGACCCCTCCCCAGCTCTGTTTTTGACCCCTCCCTCAGCTACGTTTTTGACCCCCCCTCCCCACCCCCCCGACATACACAGTGACAGACACACTGACACACACAGTGACAGACACACTGACACACACAGGGACACACAGTGACAGCCCCCCTTGCCTCCTGCCTCCCCCTCGCCCCTGCCTCCCCCCCCCACCCCTGCCTTCCCCCCCCCACCCCTGCCTTCCCCCCCCCACCCCTGCCTTCCCCCCCTCTCCTGCCTTCCCCCCGCCCCTGCCTTCACCCCTGCCCCTGCCTTCCCCCCCCCGCACCTGCCTTCCCCCCGCCCCTGCCTTCACCCCTGCCCCTGCCTTCCCCCCCGGCGCTGCCTTTCACCCCCCTCCCGCCCCTGCCTTTCACCCACGCGCCGCACTCATGCCTCTGCCTTTCACCCACTTGCCGCCCGCACTCCCGCCGCCTCCCGCCTCTGCCTTTCAGCCACCCGCCGCCTCACACCCCTGCGCCCCACAGCCGCCGCCCTCACTCAGACACCTGCCGCCTCTCACCCACCTGACACTCGACACACACCCGCCGCCTCCCACCCCTACGCACCGACATCACTGACTAGCCGCCGCACCCACTCACCACCCACCCGGCGCCTCCCGCCTCACACCCACCCGCCACACTCACACCCCTATGCACCGACATCACTGACCAGCCGCCGCACACACTCACCAGACACCCGCCGCCTCACACCCGCTCACACCCTAGCGGGACTCCCACCCACAGCCAGCACTCCCCTACCCACCCGCCACCCATACTGAACACCCACCCGATGCCTCACACCCACCCTAGCGGTACACACACCTCACATGTTTACATCACCAAAATATACATTGTACTGTGGTGTGTTTACAATAAACCATTTTTAAACAACAATATCGTATTACATTTTCTTCCATGTTTCTTTTCAACTATTTATAAATAATAATACCTATTACGGATTTACATCCCGGGCAACGCCGGGTATATCAGTATATCTATATATCTATATATATATGGACTAACAAAAAAAGAAAAAGCAGCGCCTAAGGGGTATTACAAGTGTTTGAAAATATATAATATATTATTTAAAAAAATATATATAATGAATACATGTGCTATAAGTGTCACACTGACATATTCAATGTGTAAGTGCCTGTGCATAAATTAAATTAAGTGCTTATTATTTAAATGACCTAAAATTCACACAATACAATATTGACAAAAAGAGAAACTAATAAAAATAAATTAAAGTGATAACCAATCCTTCAAAGATAGTTCATCAATAAAAATGGTGACGTCTGTAGAGGGGTCTCCGGCTGCTCTCAGAAGGGTAAACCACATCCTATGGAATCTGTAGAAAAAAGAGAGGAGAGAGCGCACGCCCCATAGTATAAAACTGTATATTTAACGGTGGGAAGGAGGAGGGGGGGGGGGAAATACACTCACAAAGGTACAAGTGTTAAAAGCATTTCGTGATAATATCACCACCATCCGGTATCAATACTTTCATCAGACGTCCGTCAGTCTCTGCAAGATGAGGAGTCCGTGATCATCTGAGTATTCGGGTTGTGAGAGGTGTATCACCGAAGTCGTGCTGGAATCCCAGAGAAACTCCCTGCTGGATGGCCTCCGTAGTGTTGGGCGCACGAACCGGCCTGTTCTTGCGCACGCGTGATGACGTAATGTCCGTACGTTTGCGTGATGACGCTCCCTGACGCGTTTCGTCACTCTCGGGCGACTTTGTCAAAAGGTAGTGGAGAGGGGTTGAACGCTTGTGTATATATACACTGAATAGTGACGTAACAGCCCCTTGAACCAGCTGGGTCTGAAAGGTGAGTGTATAATAGTCAAATCTCCCTCCAGGTCTGAATCCACGGAACCAGTGGGATGGATGGACAGCTCGAAATTGTCAATGAGTTCTTGTGATACAGTGTGGTGGAACCCGACTCCCTCAGTAAAGATGTTAAAGCCTCACAGTATAATTCTTCCTGCATCTCCTCTTCCAGTCCACGTGCTCATCTCTCTCCTCTCTCCTGTTCCTGCTGTCCACATGCTCATCTCCTTAGCACGTGGACTGGAAGAGGAGATGCAGGAAGAATTATGCTGTGAGGCATAATTATATATATATATATATACACACATGTAGATGGGATGATGGGATCATGAAGCGAGAATGAAACACGTGTTGGGGCGTCTATTTTTCCCTGACTCCCCGGCGGATGGACCCCTCAATTGGAAGATCTTTACCCTTTGGACATTTTACTATCACAGTGTGGCATGGATGGTCTCATGGACTATGGTAACTGATGTGAACTGTTAACCATTGTTGATCCCATACTAACAGTCTCCTTTTGGTACTATGCCTGGTTTGCCTTGATTATACCAACTGCATTTACGGTGTATGTATATATAGCCCTGGTAGGTTTGGGCTATTATTCTGTCCTCCTTTTGTGCAATAATCCCTGGTAACAGCAGGTTTGCCAGTAGTTGAGATGGGTTCTCCCCACTCACTGCAGATCAGTGAGGCAGAGAAAGCAGTGCAGTCAGGCCTGTGTCCAATAAGGGACAGGGGCGGGCTCTTGTATCTGTCTTAATGATCTGCATTTCCTGTATTGAGTCAGTTGCTCCTACCCTGAGAGGAGCTGAGTCTTACCTAACCGAGCTGTCAGGGACCTGGCAGGCTTGAGGCCCTCCCCCTGGGAGAGGCTGGTAGACTTTTCCCACTACTCTGATAGGGGGTAGTGGAAGAGCTAGGCCTGCTTCCAGGGTCCTGACTGGGAGTGAAAGGCCAGGGTCATCCTGAGGGAGAACTCCTGAGAAGTACTGCTGTGACTGTGTATGCTGTACAGTGTGCTGCAGAGGAAATAAAGTGTTCCTGATTATAAAGAAGCGGTTGTGAGACTGGAATCTCTCATCCCTGAGTGGGACGTTCTATTCCAGGGATTCCACCCCATATCCTGGGGCCTGCAATAGATGGAGGCACTGTCGCCGTGAGTACGTACTGGGTATGTCCCCAGAAGCCTGTCCTGACCTTCCCCATAATACCATCAAGTGGGAGACTCAGGAGTCCTGTAAGCCAACAGGTGCGCCACACTATTATGCCTTGTAACCAGAGTAGTATTTGGCCTAGGAGACCCTATTTGCGATTGGGTGGGGGAATACCCGTTACAATTGGAGGCACTGCTGAGATAATCAGGACAGGCTTTCAGCGACACAAAACAGAAAGATTGAAAGTATGCTTCCAGAACCAGTGCTGCTGAAAGGGAGAAGTCTAGGGGTAGTCAGGAGAACGAAAAAACCTCGAAAAGCACACCCTAGACTGCCCTAAAGGGTGAATAGATCTGGAGACGAGGCTATTGCTGTTCGAGTCAAACCTGAGGTGGGTAGTCAGGATGCCTAGGGGGTGGCCTGGTTAACGCAATTAAGAGGGACCCCTGGATAGGAACCACAATACTGGCAGCCAAGAGGGGGAGACACAAGAGTACTGCACAGGGAAGAGCCCAGAGTACTACTAGCCAGTAGCCAGACTATGAACCGCAGAGCACGTGTACTGGACTGTTATCGTGTGCAGTATACAAAGAAAGAGTTTTGCCTAGCCTGGGGTATGCCGAGTTCACCACTTGCCAGAGGCTACATGTATTGCAGTGTTCACAAGAGAGCGAGTTCCCTGCCAAACAGTGAGGGTTGTGCTACAGCAGCGGCAAAGTTTATTTGAGCATTTGCCTGTTTTGTGCCCCTTATGAACGGGGCTTATTCCGGCTGGCGCCAAAACGGAGCCGCGAGCGAGCCGCATCTTCCCCTTCCCGCGCGTTTAATTTAAATGCCCCCCTCCTCTTCCCCTCCCCTTCCCCGAACCTCTGGCTGCTCCCCTGGCTTGCGCAAAGCTGCGCGCAGCGTCCCCCTTACCTCTGCTGCCTCTGCAGCCTTAGGGGATGCCGGGGAACCCTGGGCCGTGTGACCGGCGCCAGAGTGACGCGCTGCACGCGCCAGGGAAATCCCCAAATGAGCCGCCGGCTCCCCCACACCGCGGCTACGGCCGTGCTCAGATAAACATTGTCGCCACTGTACAGTGAAAATTGTGGGTTCACCTAAGATGGCGGCTGCTATATGCGATAGTGCACCGCGCGGTGCAAAGAAGCTAAAATGGCGTTTCCCGCCGAGTTTGGATGACGCACGTGCTGCGTGCAAAAAGACTGAGCAGATTATTTGCAGAGATTTGGCCGGGTCTGGCGCGAAAGCTAGAGCCCCGCCTATGTGCAGGAAGTGGCACGAAAGCAGGAGCCGCGGCCCCCTGCCCTGTGACTGGCTCAGCGAAGAGTCCACATCATGAGGTAACACCCAGTGACCCTCCTCTAATCTCCACCAGAGGGAGGGGTCACAGTGAAAGCCAGAGTCACGCCTTACTATCGAGTGCCCCTCCTCTAATCTGCACCAGAGGGAGGGGGCACAATGAGAGACAATCCCAGAGCTTTACCCAAACTGAAGGAGGAGCTGGATGCGAGCTGCTGCAACCTCAGACTGATGGAACATGGCGGGCCAGAGGAGTGAGCTACCCCTTTCTTTTGTGCCCGTGTATACATAAAGTAAGAGCAGGCGATATGGACTTTGCCTATTACTCGCTGCCAGAAGGTTTCCTGGATGTACTCACTGATGGGATCACAGCTTGCGGTGTTTGGGCCCTGACTGTGCATGCCTGGGAGAAGACCTTGCTTGGGGGGCTATTTTCTTTGTGAATGGGGCAAGCCATCTTGTGTCTAGCCCGCTAATGCCTACCATTGGGGTGTACCAAGCCCCGACGACTGAGACAAGTCCCGAGCCGGTTCCAGAGACCGCAACCCAAATGCTACCGGGTGAGGTGATTGAACCTGACGAGGCCAGAGCCGGTCCTCTGGTGTCAGCAAAGCCTGATGACCCAGCGGTTATGCTATGCGATGTGGGCCATGTCGATGTTACCCATGCGAAGGGCCCGTGCGCCCCAACAAACGTTCCTTAGGGTCTGTGCACCACGGTTCCAGAGGCGGAACTCACGATGGTGGAACCCACGGAAGAGACAGTGACTGCCCAGGGAGGATGGGGATCGCTATCGCTGGTGGCGCAGAAGCGGGACCGCTTCGTGCCGATTGCCGCCAGTGACTGCGAAGGGCCCCAATGTCATTCCCCTGTGGAGATGTCCCTACCTGCATCGTCGGACGATGAACGTGATAGCAGTTCAGCGGGGGTGAGGCGCCTACCGGCGGACCCCTACAGCGGTGCTGCAAGAAGAGAGCCACTTACTTGTGATGTGGAGCGGGCTCCGATGGAGGAGGCCTTAGAAGAGGCCCCGACCAAGGCTGCGGCGAAGGAGTCCGGAGATGAGGCCCATCCCAGCGCCTACTTCCGCAAGAAAGACAGCGTCGAGCTCCCGGTACCCCGTTCTGCGGATGATGTACTTCCTGTGCGGGACCGGACACAAGATTACGCGACCTCGCGAGAGGATGACGTCACTTACAAGGCGACCTCCAGAGTGGACTGGGACTGTGCTGCGACCGCTCCGGTGAGTAGCGTCCTCTCCAGGCGAGAAATGGACCACTACATTTACAGGGTGGTAGACCAAGGGAAACGCTGGCCTGTCGTGGCTGCGTCCAAGCAACCAACGTCCCCTGCGGTAGGCCGTGGCCTAGCTGAAGCCAAGGACTTTGCCCCAGATACTGTTGCTTCCTATGCCCCAGTCTCTGGCCCCATTACCCCTGCCATTGCCCCTGTCCCATCTGGTTCGGATTTCAGATACAGTCACCACGGGTCACTGGGTGAACAGGGGGTCCCCAAGCCATTCACTGATTACAAGGACTGGGTGGGTTTGGTTCAGGTCTCTGGGGAATTGGGTAATGATGTTGTTCATATTGTACCTGTTGCTCGGGTAAAACCCTATGTACCTCCAGTGTCTGACAGAGTTGTCAGAAATCACCAAAAGTCATTACTTTATTTTCACCACTCAGTAGAGGGGGGAATTGAGTTTGAAATGGGTTTCCACTGATGAGGACAGGGGATATAGTTCTGATAATGAAGAAAGGGAGCCTTTCATCTCCAGGAGATGCCTTAAGAAAGTGTATGGGCATGATCCTCTCCGACCATTAGCACCCATGTCTAAATTATGGGATGATTGTAGGTGTCCAGTATGCCACCCCGAGTGTTATGGTACTTCTGCTCCAAACCCAGTGGACAATGCTGTGCGCAGGCCACCCTAAGAGGGTATAGCTAGTACAAGTGAATACATATCCTGAGGGTAGTAAAGGAACCTGATCCCAGGTATTACTGTTAGTAGCGGATTCTCCACGTTGGGAGTAATACTATTTTTTTGTGTCACCATCTAAGGAGGGTGTATAACCTGCAAATGTAATAACACTGTATTATGGTGAATAATATGTCATGTTATTTTGTTTTGTACAGGTTGTTCACCTGCAGGATTGACCCGCAAATTTAGGTCCAAGTGGGGACCATTGGATTCCACCAGAGGGAGAGTATAGTCCTGGTAGGTTTGGGCTATTATTCTGTCCTCCTTTTGTGCAATAATCCCTGGTAACAGCAGGTTTGCCAGGAGTTAAGATGGGTTCTCCCCACTCACTGCAGATCAGTGAGGCAGAGAAAGCAGTGCAGTCAGGCCTGTGTCCAATAAGGGACAGGGGCGGGCTCTTGTTGTATCTGTCTTAATGATCTGCATTTCCTGTATTGAGTCAGTTGCTCCTACCCTGAGAGGAGCTGAGTCTTACCTAACCGAGCTATCAGGGACCTGGCAGGCTTGAGGCCCTCCCCCTGGGAGAGGCTGGTAGACTTTTCCCACTACTCTGATAGGGGGTAGTGGAAGAGCTAGGCCTGCTTCCAGGGCCCTGACTGGGAGTGAAAGGCCATGGTCATCCTGAGGGAGAACTCCTGAGAAGTACTGCTGTGACTGTGTATGCTGTACAGTGTGCTGCAGAGGAAATAAAGTGTTCCTGATTATAAAGAAGCGGTTGTGAGACTGGAATCTCATCCCTGAGTGGGACGTTCTATTCCAGGGATTCCACCCCATATCCTGGGGCCTGCAATAGATGGAGGCACTGTCACCGTGAGTACGTACTGGGTATGTCCCCAGAAGCCTGTCCTGACCTTCCCCATAATACCATCAAGCGGGAGACTCAGGAGTCCTGTAAGCCAACAGGTGCGCCACACTATTATGCCTTGTAACCAGAGTAGTATTTGCCCTAGGAGACCCTATTTGCGATTGGGTGGGGGAATACCCGTTACATATATAACATATGTATTTGACATCAGCATGTATTAGGCAATTTGGTGCATGTGTTATCTATGTTTGCTGTGTGGTTTTATATTTACTTGGGGTGAGGCCGGCCTTGTAGGTTCAAGGGGTTATTGTTAACCCCTTGTTCTACATATATCTTGTGCTTATTGGCTTTTTTCCCTTGCCTTGTGTATTAGGGGTCCATCAGTATCTTCAAAGCGGATTTCCCCTGTCTGATACATATTCTATCACAGGAGGATGTCAGGGTTTGTTTTAATATTTTTTGTATTTTATATTTGATTATTTGTGCTGTTAAATAAATCATAATTTTCTTTGATATTTGTTCTGAGTATACTTGAGTGCTGAGTTGGGACGCTTTTCTTTTTCTTTTCATTGTTATATTACTTCTAGTCCATAGCGTTAGTGGTTATTATATTACTAATTTAAGTACTCATTATTTGCTTAGTCTGTTGCAAGCAGTTTGTCTTGTTGATAGAGATATAGATTTATATCTCTATATATATATCTATATATCAACCCCGTTATAGCGCAATCCGCTATAATGCGGATCTGCTTATAACGCGGTTTGGGCATGGACCCCGAATGTAAAAAAATTATTATTATTTTTTTTTAAATGTAAGGTTTTTTTTTGCACGCACACACACTCACAACACGCACACACACTCACAGCACACATACACACTCACAGCACACACTCACAGCACACACTGCTCACTGCACACACTGCTCACTGCACACACTGCTCACTGCACACACTGCTCACTGCACACACTGCTCACTGAACACACTGCTCACTGAACACACAGCACACACACACTCACAGCATACACTCACAGCACACTGCATACACTCACAGCATCTCACACAGTCAAATACGCACACAAACACACACACACAGAGACACACTGTCTCTATAAGGGAGCTTGCTCTCGCAAGACGAAAGCAGAAGCAGGAAGCAGTGACAGGGAGAAGAGCTGCCAGATGCCGGGTAAGTGCTGCGTGCTGTTGCCGCTGCCCCACCGGGTCTGGGAAGGCTGGGAGTGTTCTTAGGTTTCCCCCTCCGGCGGGCACAGTACCACCATAAAACCCCCGAGGACCGCACTATAAAGAGGTTAAGCTGTAGATATAGATTTATTTTTTTAACGGCAACTTAAACTGCAGCTTTACAATAGGCAGCCATACTTTGAGAAGCAGTATTTTCACCGATCACGGGCGAATGGATTGATCGGCAGCTTAAATAATTAGATTTTCTTAAAATTCAAGAAACTCCTGCATTGATTAAACTGAGCACGAGGGAGATTTTAGTTACAGTTCACTCCCTCAGAATTGGTCGTCACACAATAATATTCAGGAGCTAAACCTATTTTTGTTCTTACAAACACAACCTGAATGGAGTAAAATCTCCTGAGAAACAGGAGAGACAATTCCGACTCATTATTTTCTTCTTAATTCACACATGAAAACAACTGCATTGCTATGCAGCACCCTAAAGGATTTGA
This sequence comes from Ascaphus truei, assembly GCF_040206685.1. Lineage (NCBI taxonomy): Eukaryota > Metazoa > Chordata > Amphibia > Anura > Ascaphidae > Ascaphus > Ascaphus truei. The sequence continues at coordinate 6,492 of NW_027457105.1, read as the reverse complement.
GAACATTTGTAGCAAACAAAACATTTCTGGTGTTATGGGTCTCGGCTACATTTCTCAGGCGCTACATTGAGAACTGGTCTAGTACATTTTGTCGTGGCTGTCCATCTGCACTTCGCCGCTACTCACCCCGTTGCCGGGATGCTCAGCCGCCGGCCGCTTTGCCACTAAGGTAAGTCCCGACATCTAACACTTACCCTAAAAAAACCCAAACCAACGCTACCTCTACCATAAAAACTTGAACCCCTACCCTTAATCCACTTTACCCTAAACTCTTACCCCAAACCTCCTACCATAAACCCCCTAACTAAGCCCTTACCCTAAAACCCCTTACATTAACCCCCTACCCTAACCGCTAAAGCCCCTTTAAATTAACCCCCTACCTCAACTAGTAAAACTCAATTTAGACGCGGCTGGCAGCGAAGGTTCCAGTGGCAGATCGGCCGCAGAGGGACCCTCCGCCGCAGCCAAACGATGGCAGTCATTTGATGTTATCGTCTGATAAATTGTGTTCCCTTGTTTTTTTTTTAAATGTTTAAATCATTATAGTTTACTTAGTTTCTAAAATAACTTGGTTCTCTCCCTTTTGTAGGGTCTTCTGGTTCATTTTTGTTCCGTTATATAGATAAAGTTGGCAGAGTTATTCTTGGTCATTATGTTTCATGACTATGCCAGTTTTAATCTGCTGATAAGATGCCTATTGCAGTATTATGTGCTTCCTGGGTTCAGTCTTGGCTGTCCAGGTAAGAAGCATGATGTGTCGTGGGTGCTTTCCCCGTTTTTTTTGTCTCGTGCCGGTCACAAAGTTGGCATGGTTACTCTACTCCTGTGTTTCGGCTTCCTACCAACTCTTTTTTTGCTTGCTCAAATGTATTTTCCCTTGCGGTTTATTTTTCGATCAAATGCGTCTCAACAGGTTATTCTGGGGGAGGCGGGGATGGGGGGGGCTAATGCTATGCCACTCAACATAACCTTCACTGCATAGTCTCATGTCTTTGCTTATGATAATCCATCAACATAAGAGATTTAATAGCCCTCAGAAACGTAGACTAGCTACTGTATATCTAACTATAGAACAGAAGCAGCGGACGTCGTTTTTATACAAGAAACGCATTTTAGCAGACGTTCTTCAGCTACTTATTTTCATCAGCAATACTCCCAGGTGTTTCTCTCCTCAGCACCAGCGAAGAGAGATAGTGGTTGCCATTCTGACAAATGATAATATCTCTTTTAAAATCAAACCAGATTAAAACAAAAAAAGAGGGCAGATACATTTTTCTGGTTTGTATGCAACCGTAGGTGGTCCTCTGGTAATATTAGCCAAGGTTTACGCTTCTATCGCTTCGAAAGTTCTCTTTTTTGAGAGCACCTTTTCTTTATTAGAGGACATCAAAAAAGGTCTCATCATGGGTGGTCACTTTAAAACTGTCCTTAACACTAAATTTGATTGGTTAAAAGATCTGGAATTGGTAGACATTTGGAGGAACTTGCACCCATTGGCCATAGATGATACTTTTGTCTCAGTGCCACATAAATCATACTCTTGAATTGACATGTTGACATGTACTTGGTGGATACGCGCTTGGCCTCTCAGATTCAGCAGTCGCGTATTCAGATTACATGGTCGGATCATGCTACGATAGATATTCTTATCAATCTGGCCCCGCGCAACATGATTCATCAATGGAGAGTGATCACATCTGTTATGCATCCCCAGGTATTATTACAATGAAAAAATGACCTTGACTTCTCCGACACAAACTGCTCAACTGTATGGGAAGCGTACAAAGTAATCAGAGGTTCGTTTGTAAAAATCGCCTCTCATATGAGATAAAGGTAGAATGAAGAGAATTGAAGCTTTAAACTGGGAGCGCTCTCGTTTGGGGACTAGCCATAAATTCACTCAGGATTTTTTTTTTATAGCAATAATTAAAATTTGTGGTGAATAATTGTATTTAATGTCTATCAGATAAAACTGCACAGGCCATGAGATGGACCTCCCAGAAATATTATGAAAGGTATAATAAAGGTGTGTGTGTGTGTTTAAATTTTTTTTTGCAGTTCCCATGAAATAATAAATATACATTTTTTATAAAATATTTGCGTGGGATCTCTTATTGTAACTACTGTATGTTATTTAGAGTTTAGTCTAATTAGTCTACACAGTGCAAAATCTACACCTGTTGCTGTTGTGTGCAGGCACAAAAGGATTTCTCTTTGCCCTCAGTCTGATTCGTTGCTGAGGGGTCATGTGACCCTTCAGCGCGCTTGAAAATCACTTTTGCCTGTCTCCCCAAGCGCTGAGCATTGGCAAGCGCTGAGCATTGGCAAGCGTACGTCCACATGCACAGCGCCAGAGTGGACAGGCACATTTTATTACATTAATGTGATCGCTCCAAGTGCGCGTCGCGGCAGCACCCCGAGACCCACCTTAAAACACACATGCTTAAAGAAGCGTATGAGAAGCTCCGTGATTAATACTGTACCTGATACATATACCTTGACCCCCTGCAGATACACTTACCAGAACGCCCTCCTACTGTCTCTGTACATTCTTCCTACCTACCAATTAGATTGTAAGCTCATTGGAGCAGGGATTCCTCTTCCTTAATGTTACTTTTATGTCTGAAGCACTTATTCCCATCGTGTCATTTATATTGGTTGTTATTTATATGATTGTCGTTTGTATTACTACTGTGAAGCGCTATATAAATAAAGACATACATACAAGAACAGCACGATAACAGAACTCATAAGTGTCAACTGCATAAAATAATGGGAGACCCCAATATAGCGTCCGTGCATGCAAGATGATAAACCAGAGAGAAGAAAGTAATATCAGCACGGCCACCAGAATAAAGACTCAGATCCTTGGAAGGAAATGCATCAGCCATCCTCGTAGGGAATAGCAAATTGAAATTGGCCTGGACAACGTCACTCAAACTGACCCAGAATATTGTGGATTGCAGATATGCGTGAAGGAAAACTAAAGATGAATGATTCCAAACAAGAAAACAGTCAAATAAAGTAAGTCTTCACATCCCGATTGTAATTTAGGGGTTCAGAGAGGCAAGGGACAGCGCAGTAGGCAAACAATTCAAATTTAGGAATACTTGCGAGTCTCTTAGCATCGCCATTTTGAAACAACTCTTAGCATCTCTCAGGGAAAGAAGTGTCCTCCTCCCGAGCATCAATACAGACTTTGTATCAGACAAGTTAGGTCCAAAATAGGCCTCAGAAGCTTGCCAGCCTGTAGTAAAATTTTAAAAAAAGTGACTGCTCTCTGTAAGGTGGACGGGTCTCTGCTGCCAAGTATTCCGTAGGTCACGCATACAAACACCACGATGTGCAGCTTCATCAGGCCCTGTGGAGGCACTTTTTATTTATACTACAAGCCGCGGCCTTACTTGGACCGATTTGTTTTTATCCCTTTTTCCTTCCCGTTTACCCTCTCCTTGGTCTTTTTGTATAAATGTCTTACTACTATAATTTATGTTGGGTCCCTTTACCCTTCTCTTCTGTAAGCCCAAAATCTTGCAAATAAACAGTTATTAGAAAAAAAATTGATCAGTTAGACAAGGGCAAATAAACGAAACTTGAATTATCTCGAACCTGTAAAGTATTCATAGGAATCCCTCTGAAATACTTCAAACAAGATGCCTAGAAGCTGCCACATCTGAGAGGAGATGGTCTGGTTGGTCAGACTGTATGCCAAAGACAGGATCTCCTCATAAAACTCTGCAAGAAATAAAAGGAATTCACAAAGATAGAACCAATTAACACTTTAATCTCACCAAATCCTAGCTATAGAAGTCAATAGGAAGCCCCGTCTGTTTATGTCAGTGTGTCACATTGCAGAGACTGCTTTCATGGGTCATAGGTTCCATCTGTGTCACCCTGTGGACAGAATCCACAGATCAATAGATCCCTTCTTTCTGCTGCAGAACAAACTGATTCCATGGGCGCTTTCTGACTGACTCAGCAGTTGAAAGACATGTGATGAACGTAACATTTCTTGGTCTCTAAATATGGATTCTGTGGTTCTTATGATGATCACCTATAAAAATATTTTTTTTTAAAAGAAGACGATCCGTTGAAGACAACAGTTTTTTTGTAAGAGAATTGAAAACGATTGAAATAATTCAAAGTCTTCGTTACTTGTCCTTAAACTGTCATTCCCTATACTCTAATAAAACCATGCCATACTTTAAAAATACTTTTAAGTCTTCTGAAGTTTAGGGGAAGAAGTGGTAGGTTACATTGAAATAAAATGAGATATATCATCTCGTATGAAATGAACGGGAATAAGGGAAGGCTTACATTGAATTTACATTTAAGACACACTAGCACCGCCTACCTGTTCCTGCAAAGTACTATGGCCGACTCTAAACTCCAGTTTTGAAGCTAAGTCACTGTGTTCGCAAAAATGCAAATAAATGCTGGGGATTTACACGTAATTTCTCGCAGTCACGGGGACAGTAAACCTGACTACATCCCTACACATCCGCTTCTTCCCCACTGACCAGACGGATGCATCTTGGCACTAGGGAACCAAATCTTCTCTTTTGCTTAGCAACAGGGAAGACAAAGGCAAAGTGTACCAAAAAATAAACCCTGTGAGGAACAAATCTACCCCCTTGACAGGTACAACTAAAAATGGGGGTTTAAAGGAGAGCAGGGAGCCATATAAAGGGTGCTGGGTTCTCATTTGTTAAAAGATGAAACCTCCACCCCCCAACTGGGCAGGGCTTTTTCCCTTCAATTCCTAGTGGCATAGAAAGAGGAGCGATAAATTAGAATTACGGATACTAGTACTGTATAAATATTAGGCATGCATAACTCTACTCAGAGTTTGCTCTGGAGAGAGGTGATTAAAGCGTGCAGTGTCGTACACTTCAGAATAGGGCAAGTCCATATCCAAGGTGTTTGAAAAATTAGAGAGAGGTTGGGTGGAAAGTGTGCAACAGCGAGTAAAGGAGAACGTAAGGATTGATTTTGGTAAACTAAATGGTGGGTCAGGAACTTGTCAACCATAATTCCCTGCATACCTGGCAATAAGGTCATAGAAAATTCAAAGGCAGAATCCAATATACTTTAGCGCAGCGGTGCACAAACTGGGGGGCGCAAGATTATGTAGGGGGGGCGCGGGCTGAGTGCGGGGAAACCTGGGGGCGGGCAGAGCTGTGCACGGCGGCCAGAAGCTCCGTGCACTGGCTGCTTCCCTGCTGTCTGTGTCAGAGGGGGCGGGGCCAGAAGCTCCGTGCAGAGACTGCTGCTTCTATGCTGTGTCTGCCTGCAGAGGGGGCGGGGCCTTGCTGCAGGGCCCTCCCTGCACACAGACAAGCCCTCCTCCTCCTGTCTGTTACCCGCCCGTTTTCTGCAGCACATGGGGGGACCGGAGCAGAGGGGGGGACCGGAGGGGGGAGAGGGGGAGAGGGGGAGAGAGAGAGAGAGAGGGGGAGAGAGAGAGAGAGAGAGAGGGGGAGAGAGAGAGAGAGAGAGAGGGGGAGAGAGAGAGAGAGAGGGGGAGAGAGAGAGAGAGAGGGGGAGAGAGAGAGAGAGAGGGGGAGAGAGAGAGAGAGAGGGGAGAGAGAGAGAGAGAGAGAGAGAGAGAGAGAGAGAGAGAGAGAGAGAGAGAGAGTGTGTGTGTGTGTGTGTGCGTACATGTATTTGTGTGTGTGTGTGTGTGTGTATGTGTGTATGTATGTATATATGTGTATATGTGTGTGTATGTATATATGTGTATATGTGTGTGTATATATATATATGTGTGTGTGTGTATATATATATATATGTGTATATATATGACTGCAGTGTGTATTGTGTCTGTGTGTTGGTTGTGATTGTATGTGTGGGTGGTGATTGAATGCAGCGGTGCACAAACTGAGGGGGGTCGCCCCGGCGCAAGATTATTTAGGCGGGGCGCGTGCGGCAAAACCTGGCTGCGCAGGCGAAAAAGATGTGCGCGCGCGGCCGAACAGAATAGTGCAGGTGGCGGTCACATAATTCGGAGGTACGGGGGAGGAGCACGCGCGAGCCCTGTGATGTCAAACGCCCCTCCCTCCGGTGTCTGCCCTACAATAACGCTGTGTTGCTGCTCTCCTCCGCTGGCAACCTGCTTCGCTGCGATCCTCTGCAAGTGAAAGGGTAGGCTGCCACTTTATCACTCATACTATGAATGTACAGAATTAAGGTAAAAAAAGTGAAAACACTTCCCCGCTCGTGCTTGCAAAATTATGCAGGACACCCTGTGCTCATGCTTGGAGAGTTGGTGATGTCACCGCTCTCAGCGGCAGCGTGGACGCAGTCTAATTTTGCAAGAGCGAGCTGTTGAAGTATGTAAGTATTTAAGCTGCGCTTATAGTGCCGGCGACGCGACGTCATCCAAAAAAATGCATTGTCGCTGCCGCGTGTGCTTACAGTAAGCGTGACGTGGCGATGCGATTTTTTGAAGCCGGCAATATTTGATTTTTCAGGGGCTGTCGCCTCATGTGA